>NC_054534.1:61911812-61939312 GCF_017654505.1 Polyodon spathula | reverse complement strand
TACTCGGGTTATGTGGTCGCTTTTCTTTGTTCTACTTAGCACCATAGCAGCTGCATTTTCAACAAGCTGCAAATGGAATAAGGCATGATTTGGTAGCCCAGATAACAGAGCATTGAAGTTATCCAGTATAGATGAAACAAATGCATGAATTAGCTTCTCGAATTCAGGCAATAACAGAAAAGGCCTAATCTTTGCGATATTACATAAATGATAAAAGGATGATCAATTAAAATAGCATGAGAAACGATGTCAGATGTGGCCCTTAGATCTAACAGAACTAGAATGGATCTGGAACCGGAGTCTGCACTCATTAGTAGATCATTTAGCACTTTGTCTAGGGAAGTCTCTCTACTGTGACCAGATCTAAAACCAGATTAAAACTTTTCAAGAATTTTGTTAACACCAAGAAATATATTGAGTTGGCCAGCTACCACCTTTTCAAAAATTGCATAAAATAGTAGGATTTAAAGTAGGTGTTTTGAGTATGGGCCAGGGCAGTTTTAAAAGCAACAGGAACTATTCCCATAGACAGTATTTATAATTTCACATATGAGTAAAAATGCCTAGTCCCATGTGCTAGTCATCTCTATCGTCTGGAAGATACTACCCTGCAGTAGCAACAACTCAGAGAAAAGTTCTGATGAATGAGTTTCAGTTTAAAGGTTTTGATTAAGTCATTGTTTCCTAGGTCTGGGTTGTTTAACCTTTGGTTAGCCACTGTTTACTTGACTGCACTGTTGGCACTCTGCTATGCTATGTTAACATCAAAGTAGGAAAAGTGATTGTGATCTGAAAGCCTGGATAATTTGAAACAGTCCTTGTCCAAGACCGAATATATTATTTCTAGCTGTCCACAGAAGTAATTAAATCTTGTTTCAGGGGAGCCATCTGAAAATATATTCTTCATTTTGTATAGATAATTCAGACCAACACTGATGTAAATCACATGTAAATATTTTTTGGCAATCATTCAATAGTTTAAATTCCAGTAATACAGATTGAGGTCATCCCAATCCAATGTGGTTTTTCAGTACTCAGAAGAGTCTTAAAGGACCTGAACTATTACAAAGTACATTTGAGAAACATTGCCCTGCTTCGTCTGTATGTTAAGAGAATCAACCAGACATTCAGCCTTGCAGGGCCATTGGACGCCTTTCTTGTCCCACAAAGAATCAAAGAGAGAGTGTTTGAATGATAAACTTATTCTTTACTAGAACTGTGTTTGAGAATAGCAATACAAGTTGAAAAAACCTTCTGAGTGCCAAAAGGATAAACTGTAAGTTCTGTGCTGCCAATGTATTCCACGCCCCTCAGTCTTTTTAATCAAAGCAAAACATTGAAAGAGAGAAATGCCTATCATGAGATCACAATGTGTGGTACATGGCTGATCGCACCTGCAGCCACATCCTTTGGGTGAAATTGACACCAGCGCTGTGTCATCCTTGATGCCTCTGAAATAAGGATTTCAAAAAGGCACCGCTGTGCACTGACCTGGTTTAAATCCCTGGTGGCTAATTCCTTTGGTATCTTTTCATATAAGTCTGTAGGGTTGTGGTTGATACAGGTCTTGTTAGTGGGGTTCCCAACTGTGTATTTTATCTCAGTTTTATTATTAATCATTAATGCAGCTGGATGAAGCCCACTGGGATCGAACATCCCATTTGCAGAGGTCCCCCGTCAGTGAGAATCAACAGTTACAGGAACATTGCTAATTACTTGTAATCAGTGTGTGTGTGTATATATATATATATATATAGCATGCAGTGGTAATGGTGCTATGTTTTAATGTGAGAGGTCTCGGATTCGCGCCCGCCCTCTACCTATGTGTGGATTGCCGTCCCTGTGTGAGGGGCCTGCCTGTGGGAACCGAGATCGCTACATTGATGTGATCCACCTGCCTGTGTTAACCGAGATCACTGCATTGGCTGTGATGTAACTGAGTGGACGGACACAATTGGCTCTGAGTGACGTAACCTACCTACCAATAATATATATATATATATATATATATATATATATATATATATATATATATATATATATATATATATATAATGAAGCACAGCACTTTACCAATGTAGCAGCACTGCACCTCTGACTAACTTAAATAAAAAACGGACAGTATACATTTGGCTTATAGGTTACTAATGATAATATGAGTTACTGCTAAGATACAAAATGTATTGCTTTACCTTTGAAATTCTTATTAACTAGAATTGACTGACATCCTGTAAGTATCATAATATGTCAGTGTGGCACCATAATCTATTTTGTGTTCATTGTCTAGGCTGCCATAATAATAATAATAATAATAATAATAATAATAATAATAATAATAATAATAATAATAATAAAAACACTCAAATCATTTAGTTTCAATTTAAAATAATCTTTTATTCGCATTGTACACCAATGACTACAATGCAGCAGCAAGATTTATTCTGCTACCATACCAGTAGCCTACAGGCTAAAGTAAAAAGAAAGTGAGCAGGGTGTTCATTTGATTTCACTACTGTACTATCTCTTGTATATGCGTACTGTACAGATTTATATTTGGGTTCATAATGTAATATGTTGCCTACCCTAAACACATTTCAGTGCAATGATTTATACATTTAAAATACTAAACTGTAAATATATGTGTGTATTTATTTGAACAATACCGCAGTAGAGCTCTCGTTAAGAAGACACAGCAAATATTTAAATTAGTATATTGCGGCTCTTTTCATTTTGTACATGCGACAAAATATATACTTTGCTAAGTGTCGCAACAGAAATGCAAATGGCGGGTGTGTTCACGCTGCGACTGGCCCATCTTAGTACACTACCCCTGCGTTGGTAAAATACTTACAGATACAAATGAAACCATTATTACTGACACTACTACAGGGTTAGAAACTTAGAAAGCAAATTAAATCTGATGAGGGCTAGATGATGTTTGTGTCTCAGTAGTCCTCTGGACGAGTATTTAAAATAAATGTACACATATACTCTCATGTTCAGTCTTGCGTTAAAAAAATGCAGGGAAGTCAATTTTCTAGCAGTGGTGAATAAGCATTCACAAATAATGCTTAGAAAACAGTGACTCGGAACTGAAACCTCCCTTCATCTCCCCTGCAATGCCAACCCCGCTTAATGACGTTTTACGTTTGTGTTCTCCCTCTGCGTGGGTTGCAAAATTTATCGTTTGAATTTACTGAAATACGTTGCATCTTTTTAAGTGTAAAGTTATTTTACAAAAATGTGGAGATTTGTACTCGGTTACGACCCTGACTGAAGATGTCGTTAGCAAAGGGGGCCGGTTGTACTAACGAGGTCAAACAATAGGTCACGTTTTACTAAACATGTTAAAACTAATAAACAAACAATTACCATAACATACCATAGCATGTTGCTTAAAACATAATAACACAATATAGTCATAATAAAGTTGAGTTCTTATCTATAAACAGTAACATGTTTAAAGCTTGGGACTCGCTGTCTGTAGCTTGGTGTTGTTTATATTATCTTATATTTTATATTTTTTGTGATTGGAAGCTGAAATTACTTTTTTAAAACACACTTTTACTTATACCAATACAGTATTGGTGAGCGGTAACCATTTTTTTTAATCACTGATAATAGGTGCACAGGCGGCAATTCTGTGAGTGCTGCGGGGCTCAAGCACCATGGGGAAAAATAAGGTCCCACACAGTGCAAATAAATCACCTGTTCTGTGAAATTAAAGTGCGGATGCTTCACAAGCAGAACTGTTATTGCAGCATTTAAAAATAGAAAATCAATTTATACAAAGTCTCCCAGTTTTCTTGAAAAGATCTGCGTTTCCCTCATTTTTCTTTTGCATTTGTTATGCTCTCATTAGTATCTAAACTTAGTAGGTACAGCGTCCGTCAGTTCTGGCAGATTCGACTGTAATTGCTGAAGAGGTTTTCTCCAACTGTTAATTTAAAAATGAAATTGCCACCTGGCTAACAATTTCATCCCGAGAGCTACAATGAAACGTACTGTCTTTAAACTGGGACTAGTGAAGACCGCATGTGTATGTGAGTACATTCATTATTCTAGATAGTAATTCGTAGCCAGCCAGCATTTTTGTAAATAGCAACACATGTAACATACAATAAAGTAAACATTTTATTTCTGTCATGGGTGTCAATTTCAGGTGGAGCTTCGTGGTCGGCAAGGTGACACAGCTGAGAGAATTTTTTCCACTGTCATCCTGTCTGGTGCTGTCAGTGTCAGTTTCTCAGCAAACAATACAGTAGTCGCTCAGTAACGAGGTGCAAACAGGTGATTGGTCGATCTGTATGAGCATTTACGAAAGTGCCTTGTTAAAAAAAATGTAAATTTAAATTTATAACAGTGTTTTTTTTTTTTTTTTTTTGCAAAGGGACCCCACTGTTTTTGTTGATTCCAACTTAGGCACTTCACATTAGGACTAGCAAGTTTACATCAGGACTAGCAAGTTTCAAAAGCTACTAGTCCTTTGCAGGTGAAAAATATAAACTGAGAAAAAGTTACATTTTACGTTTGCACCAAAAACAAAACAGTGAAACCAAAATGAAGGCTTTGAATATTTATGAGAGCTTCACTCCTTATCACTTTGTAAGAAAGTTACATGAGCAATTTAGGAAACATATTTAGTACATCTGATCTGGCCAGAACCCTCAACTATTTATTATGTAAAAAAATATATATATATATTTATGCAGCATAAATAACCGGTGGGCAATTGTTGCAGAGTTATAGATAAAAGACAGAAAGTTAGAGTCCTTGTGGTGCACCAAAAATAAAACAGTGAAACCAAAATAAAGGCTTATAGAATATTTATGAGAGCTTCACTCCTTATCACTTTGCAAGTAAGTTGTAATTGATGTCACAATGGGAAGCTGTATCTTTGCAGCTCAAGTAACCAATCACTGTGACATCAATATCAGCTTCTTTGTTTACTTGGGTATGCTATCACTGGATGCTATTCACCCATAACCCCTATTCACCCATATCCCCTGACAATACTGATATTTACAAAGAAGCAATCAACTATCAGTGACAGGAATGAAGCAGTAAAGTAAAGCTGCAGGAGACTACGGTTCAAATGTTTAAACAGTATTCTGTAGGAGTCATTTATTGACCCTCTTATTAACTAATGCAATACAGTTAAATGAAGTCCTAAACAAGTCGGTATTATACATTTTTGTGTAGCGGAATTGAACACATGCAAGCTAAAGTCATTTGTATACAAACATGAGGATGGAACATTACATTATGAATTCTAGAAGAGATGCAGCCACTCTGTGTCTTGCAAATTATTGTATTCCATTTGTGCAACCCTTTGCTGTTACAATGTCAGTCCCAGTTCACATTTCACATGTAAGTAAAATCCCCACTTGATTGCAATGGTATATGATTATTTATTATGTTAATAACATTGGTTGTCAAGTAAAATTGTGTTTTACTTTTTAAACAAGTGAAGACAATTTAAAAGAAGTGCAACGGTATGTCTTGAGCAAGACAGACAATCTTTTTATATAGTAAACAATGGTGGGTTATTTGCAGTCATCTTCAGGAATTTAATACATATTATTGACAGGTTAATAAACCAAATGCAAAAAGTAGCACAGGCTGCATCGCTGTCCTGCACAAACAGTGGTAGAGCTTGGCACATTTTAGTAGCCAAATCATACCATGCCCTTGGAGCCCACAAACATTACAGATCTTTGGGCAGAGGCAGTGCGCATAGCAGGTAGTCAGATGTCAGTGCGATTTCGTGTATGGGATTGATAAGAGACATAAAAGCAATGGAAAATGAGGTGTATTTATTTAGACATCAGTTCTGGCCTGATATAAATGAAAGCATTGGATATTCTGACGTGTGAGCCAGTGTAGCTGATTATGTAATTCTCTTGTTGTGTATGACTATTATTATTTAAACAAGCTATGAGCCGCAACTTGTCTTTTGCCACATAGATTCTGAAATACATACACAGCATTCAACAAATGTAGCACTGCTATATGTGGTGCCCTTTGGAGTATTTACAGTAGAACATTTTGAAGTGAAATTTATTTTAGCTTTACTGGCAGGTTGGATTGGATCGCCAATAATACTTCAACCAATCAGAGTGTAGCATACAGTGTGCGATCCCGCCCTCTGACAGACTGGTGGTATGCAGCACAGGTTAAAGAAGCTTGTGCTGGACAAGGGAAAGAACGTGCCGGATGTCAAAGTTAATATGAGAACAGATGAAAATGCATGAAAATGTCCTTTACATGTATAAAGACAATGCCTGTAACTGTAATTTTGCTAAGAGTCAAAGAACAGCCTCTAAACATCTGTGATATGTAAGAAAAAATCTGAAAACTCACAAGTTACTTTTCTTCCCATAGAGGGGCTGTCATACTGAACCAGGAAGCAGATATAGATTGACTAGAATCTGGTTTCTGGGTACCAGATATTAGTTTACTATTCATTATTAACCTGGTTGGAACTGCTTAACACAATAAATCATCACATCACAGTTGTGGTAGGGCAAAAACCCTGCTTGTGTAAATAGTGTATGTGGAACTGCAAGGTTGGCAGGGATGGGGTTAACCATTTGCGGTCCTATATCGGACCAGGTCCGACATTACAATTTTCCTTTTCCGGTCTGACGTCTGACCCTGTCCGACATCAGGACGTCAAGCACAAAGACGTCAAGCACAGGTCTCTAGTCGTTTTTTCCGTGAAAAAAGCAGAGAAAACCTTTTGTTGGCGGAGTGAGACGGATAGGAGCCGAGAGAGTCAAGACTGCAGTTGGGGAAAAATATATAAAGTACAATTCAATTACAGTTATCCGTTGCGTATCCACCAGTCACATATCTGCCCTAGCCATTTGTCCACCATGATCAACATCTTCAGCAATGTTAGTTTATTATTGAACAGAGAATATTAGTTCAGATATTGTAGATCCTACCAGTTATTGCCACTGTGTTGTATGTGCTGTATGCGCTGTCATTGCTGGTAGTGTGTCCCGTGAGCTGTTCAGTGTGTTGATATGTAAATAAATCCTGTTCGCCTGTGGAGTGTAGCGTCAGGTTGGATCATAATATTGTTCTGTTTATGAAATTAACAGAAATGGAATATACAGGGAAGGAGGGTCCTAAGCCATTCTCTGTGTCTAGTTGGTTTTGTGTCACAAACTCCCCCACTGACAAAGAATGCTTTTAAAAAGAGTAAACTAAATACTGGACAAGGGGTTTATCTTCACCAGCACTGAATAAATCCTTTGGTGCCAGGGGTGTCTTCCAAGAGGTACAAACCAGACGATTTTGAATGTTTTGACACCTCAGACAGAAAAAGTCCACCTCATAAATACAGCTGACAGGGGGAAAACAACGAACAGCCAATGGGAAAACACTCCACGTGGTCTCGGGCACTGCCACAGGTAAACAAACTATCCAAGCACCGGGGTGAAGAGAGGAGTAGAAAAGCATGAGTGCGACATTCAATCGGGCTTCCTGACACACAAAACAAGGCTCTGAACTTTGACAATCTGAAGACCCGTAGACTGCGATCGGCTTGAACAGAGGTACCATAACAACCCCAGTGTTTGCCTTGGTGTGGGAGTCTGCCGCGTAAGATGTCTAGAATCCTAAAAGTACTTGGAATCAAATATCTAATTTAGCCCTGATTGATCACCGGAGGAACAGTTAGACATATCATTTGAAGTCGACAGAGATTGATATATATATATATTCAGTCTTTTATTACGCTAGCAGTGTCGTGAGTTTGCGGTGGAATATCCCAGACATACCCGGATGAAGAGTGCACATATTGGTGGAGGAATTGCTGTTTCAGTGGAATACCTAAATAGTAAATGACTCCTGTTTTTGAAAAAAAAAAAAATTTCTTTCATCCCCTGGTGTGGAGACACAATGCGAGGAAGGCAGACCACGAAACCTGGACCTTTCCTTTCCGACAGGAGAGCCTTTGAATGCCTGTTTTGGATGGCTTACGGACCAGCTGAAAAGGTGCAAAAGTCTGTTAAGTATTTAACACGTAGGGCCCTATTTAGCAAATATGTGTGCAGCCGCTATTGTTAGGGCAAAAATAACTGTGTTTGCAAAGCGCTGTGATCGTGCACAAAAACGTGATTTAGAAGTCGGGTCTCATGCGTGGGCTAACACACATCAAATAGTGAATCATGCACCAGCCAATCAAAGCACAGTGGTGGGGAGTAAGGTTACAACCAGTAAGGATTCAACATTCCCTTTAAGAAGACCTGTGCGTCTGTGATAGCGAACGGAGGATGTTTTGAAACCCCAAAAAAAGAAGAAAGACACAAGCGCCTCAAGCAAAGCTACATTATTTTTAGCTGTCTAGGGGAGGACAGTGAATACTTACGAAATAAAAAAAAAGTAATCTATAAGCAACATTAAGTTACATTAATATTTTTTTTTCTGTTTCACTTGCTGAGCAAGTGAGCAACAGGGGAACGAAAAATTTTCCTTAAGTTAGGCGTGTATAGCTCACCTTTGAACGTTGAGCACCGTCGCTGCCTTTATTTTCAGTGGTTTCCTGTTAAAATATACTGATGTTACGCATTTGCGTCTTATACAACAATAACAATAAGTTTGAATTTTTTTTTTGGTCCGCATACATACAGTACCTGTGAACCCCTGTCTAAAAGGCTTTGTCTGACCTGCCTGGCACTTGCAGCCACTCCAAGACTGGTGCTTCAAGTTCAGCATCTGCTTCCTTCAAACCATTAGTTCAACTTCCATTCTGCCACAGACATCCAAACATCAAAATCACATTTTGAGGGTTCCAGATATTCACTCAATTACAGTATGAGCACATTTAAAGGTACGATTATACCTTCAGCAGGGGTCGTTGGGTTGAGCAGCGGTCTCAGTAGCCACCGCTTCAGGCGATACTCGTTGTCCCCTATCAACCAAGTCATGAGCTGAGCAACGATAGTTTGCATAGACATTTGTGATGTAGTTGTTTGCATCACAGATCACACACTACTTGCACGTTGACAGAATAGGTCCCCTTACGATTTATGTAGACGTGCCTATTCTGTGTTGGTGCGTGTACTTTAGTGCTACAGGCCAACACTGTGCTCTCTGCATGTCTCCTTCCAGGTCAGCCTGAAGCAGTTGGCAGATGTCAGTTACAGTTTGTCTGTAAAGGGCAAAATTGCTGCATACATTGTGTGTCAGACAGGCTCAGAAAAGACAGATGACTTTTAAATATTGGGGGACGTCTCCTCCACTCTTTGTCTGGCCACGTAGAAATAATAATAATAATAATAATAATAATAATAATAATATATATTGTATGTATGTATGTATGTATGTATGTATGTATGTATGTATGTATGTATGTATGTATGTATGTATGTATTTATTTATTAGCACACACCTTTATTAAAATCATGGTACA
Organism: Polyodon spathula; assembly: GCF_017654505.1. Classification (NCBI taxonomy): domain Eukaryota; kingdom Metazoa; phylum Chordata; class Actinopteri; order Acipenseriformes; family Polyodontidae; genus Polyodon; species Polyodon spathula. The sequence goes on along the minus strand of NC_054534.1, from coordinate 61,929,888 downwards.
AAGTTATTTTATTTCTCTTCTTTCTCTCTCTCTTTTCTAAATAGGGCCCGTAGTGTTTTATTATCTTACGAACTTGCAAATAAGCCACCCTTAAAGTAAAATTAATGTTTTGTTTGAGGTAGAATGTAAGAAAAGTATTATTGCTTTCAATTCATGCTTCGAGTTAATCAACACTATAGTAATTGTTTTGTTGTATGTGATTCAAATACATTGATGTGGGTTTACAAGGCAATTATCATTCTGCATTTAAAGCTAGGTTCCAAATGAGCTGTCTTGATAGTAGATCATTCTCATAAGCTTGTCTGGATGCAAAGAGTGTATTTATCTCGCTAGAGTGAGAATTACCTTCTGAACAAAAACATCTATATGAGACTGATTTAATGATGCTTTGTTTGTCAAATATTAACAAGTTAAGTTAACCTTCATCTTAAATAAAGAATGTGGTTGTAACATTAAAAGGAAACTGCCATAGATTGCTCTGAATCGATAATCAGCTATCGGGAGTGGGGTGTCGGTGTTTATATTTTCCTTTCTATACTGTTTAGTTTAGTTAATTCTTCCTTTCTGTATTACTTTAGTTTAATTGTTGCACCTTAAGTTTTTCCTGTATTTAGTTTTATTTCCATTAAAACTGTTCCTTTGTATTCATTAGAAACATTGTCCAGTCTGATTGTTTCAATATTGGTGGGTCCTACATGATTTTGAATTCAAATAAGGTATTATATGATTATCACTTAAACTAGTCTGAATAGAAATAAACCTTGCATGCTACAGGGGCATATCATCTTCAACCTCCATCTCAACCTCCTGCCTGTCACTCAGCAGCAAATGCACGCATCCACACTTCAGGCGGTTACCTTGTCACAGGCATTAATACCCCGTATCTTTCTAAACAAGGGATTTAGAGGAACTCCCTAATAAAAGCTGAATCACAAAACAATAATTGTGTGACTCTGTAATTGTTACAGCTGTGTATAATGGTATTTAAAACAGGATTCATTCATCTGCCTTTTTACATATCCGTCCTTGCACTGGTCCCATCGCAGTGGGATATGCAACGGATTACTGTAATGTTATCTCCCAGATATATGGTACCTTGCAGCCAATGTAAATGTTTTAAACATAAAGGTCAACTGATTTGTATAGGTCACTTGAGAGTTCAATGTTTGGATGACCTACACTTAAACTGACTTAGTAATGAACAATTTTAAAATGGCACTACTTGTATGTAACATTGTCTTGCAGAAAAGAAGTACTTGAACTAAAAACTAAAAATCCAGTTGGATGGGAAAATCCAGAAATTGAGGCCACCAAAAGAGAAGATCAGTCACAGCAGTCCTTGCTTTTGTAAACCAAATTTATGATTGACTCACTGACTTATTGGTGAAATAAATGTACATTTAGGGGAAATTCACAAAGCCTTACTCCAAAATGTTATTTGCACCATGTTTTATGTAAATATAAAGTTAAGAATACATTGAATTAAATGTAATAATTTCAAATAACTCCAATCTTCTTTTCTCCTTAAAAAATAGTTCTGGTGACATTTTTAAGTAATTTTGTGGATTTACCCCAAATGGGGTGGGGGTGGGGGGTAAATGTTTTTTAAAAAGGTTCAAGTATGTCACACGGTATCCAATATTCTTTTGTTTTGTTTTTGACTATATTAATGATATTAAACTTTATTGGTATCGATAGGTTAACCAAAATCACACAAAAACAATACTGCTACTTTAACCCCTACTTGCCCCTACTTGCATGAATGAATGAAAGGTCACCGGAATAAAGTGGCTGATGCGTTTTAAAGACATCCATAGACCATGTCCCTCCTGTTTAGTTTTATGTTACGAGCACTGTACTGCTGTTAAAAACCGGTGGAGAATGATGGGCTTTGGTGAGCAGATCCCATGCGGCCCCTACATTGTGCAGAGCCAGCTGTTCTAAGGCTCAGATGACTTTCCTTTCTGAGCTTCACAGATGCTGCAGCGTTTGTCAGGACACAACAAGCCTTTGTAGTGCCCGTTGCTGATTTTCTCAAAAAGAGCAGCTTAATTATTTATTAACTGCTACAGTTCCTTTGGGCATCATCTGTAGGCTGTTGTCGAGTGACAGAATTCTAAAAAGGCCTAAAGTAGTGAACACAGGCAGTGGATAAAGGAATCAGGTGTTTTCATTCTTTATTGCAAGGCGTTCCTGTGAGAATATACTGTAGCTGTACCTGTTTGTGAGCGCTCAAGTAAATGTTAATTCCTTTAAATTGTAATTGCTACATCAGGTTTGTTAACAGCCTGCACAGTTTCTCCTGATACTATGTTATCAAAACTGTGTCTAATTAGATTACCATTATGGAACAAAACTTTGCTCCACTATTGTATTTGTTTATGAAATACTCTTTGGTACTAGGTAATTTTAAATGTAGACAATTTCCACTGATTGAAAAACTAATTGTAAAAAAAAAAAACTATATGCCAAGGTAATCATACCATGAAATATTGGGCTTTATTTTTAGTGTAGTACAGTAATACAATGAAAATTAATGCAATTACACAGGGTCATTTTCACAAAGGCATTTTATTTGCACGCTCTTTTTCAAAATATGTTATCACAGAAAAATATAAATTTAATTATATTAAAAAAATCAATGACTTATGATGTGTATTTATTTTAGTAAAAACTCATTCCTGCTTTCCTGTCAGTAAGCCAGATGTGTGTAGTATTCCCAATGCCTATAGTAAAACTCATTAAATTGCAAGCTTGCAAATGTAAACTTTAATTACTAAATATGAAAAAAAATAAATAAATACAGTTTAGTTAACTTGGATCCAAGAACATTACTTATATGATAACATGCATATAATATTATGAAAATGAATTTGTTATATTTTGTATCCCTGCAATACAGTGTCACATGGGAATTTTGGTTAAAAAAGGATGGATTTTTCTATTTTTGTGGCTTAATCTGAGGCATGACATTAATCTGAACGACTCCAACATATTATTTGAGAGCATGTAGCAGGTAGTTTAAAGTACCAAGTAGGACTGTGTAATGTATTCATATTTACAAATTATTTCTGGTAAGGGTTTTTGAGTCATCTGGTAATAATTTAATTGTTAAGGGACCTGCTAATTGCATATACAAAGTTTGTTAGTTTTATGGCAGTTACATATCAATTTACACATACAAATCAAGAACCTCTCTGACTGCACAATGACTGTGTTCCACTTGGAATGGGTAGGGATTTAGAATGGACACAGGCTGTTGGTTATGCCTCTGTGTGATTTGTTGCAAGTAGTGTGATGTATAAAGTGAATGTCCAGACAAAACTCCCAATGAAAAATGTCTGCATTTATTAATGCAAAATGAAATAATAACCTCTTGCCCCTATACCAACAATACGAAGCCAATACAAAGGGTTTGCAGTCCCAAATAAATGACACCGTGCTATGTGTTTCCCGGGGAAAAGTGGTGTCCGTGTCTGTATGGTGCATGAAGGCAAGTGCTCAGCGTTTTCATGCTGGCTACATGGCTACAGCTCCTGGGTCTCTCACTCCTCCTCTGCAATACAAAATAGTAACAAATACAGTGATCTGGCGTGTTAGCATTGTCACTGCAAGGGGTCATACTCACGCAACTACTTCTCATTTCTACCACCAAACACCTCCCTGCAATCAGCCTGTTGCCGTGCTTTACCCAATCGCTGCCTGACCTGTATCTGATTGCAATGGAGTTGTTTAGAGTACTTGCAGCTACACACTTTTCCCAAGATGGACGACTTCCAGTTTCCACCTACTGTCGAGTCCGCCAGTCGAGGAGAGCACAGCCTTACACAGCGCCTTTTCTTCGCTCTCTGTCACACTCCCTTTTACAAAAAAGAGGCAAGTGTTGGGGTGTTTAATACTTTGGACTGGATAATTTTAAACACAAGTGGATGCAGACAATCTGAATAATTGTTACACTCCTAGTCCAAAGCCTTTGTCAAGATAGTTTGCTAGTGTGGCATTGATCAGCCCACTAATCCCAGCCAAGGCGAAATAAGAAAATTTAGGCAACAGGCTGCAGCAAAGGTTAAAAGATAAATTGTTTAAATTGTCTTTTAGCAAGTTTGAGGTCAGAATTCCTTCATATTGTTACTTCACTGTGTCCTTTTAGCGGCCTCAATAATGGGATTAAGTACTCAATAGTGGTGGATCATTCAATAGCTGAGATTCTATGCCCTGCGCATTAGTGCGCACAGAATGCCAAAGGTAATCGTGATGATGATCTATACTACAGGATTAATACAGAAACAACATTATCAGATTTTTGTTTCTTTTTAATCTCACCGATTTGTCTTAGATATGACATTTCTAAGATAAGAAAATGGACAGAAGATGGGCTAACTATTTTAAATTATTGTTGCACCATTTTATTTGTTTTACCTCCAAAATGCCTTGTTTATACTTATCACATTTTGGGAGCATTTTGGCAAGAAGCCAGCAGTATCAAAAGAAGTACCTGTTACAGGCAGTAAAGGACAGTAGATAAAATGTATTTTTGTTTAAACATTTATTGTAGAAGGCATACTGTACTGTGAAACATTCTGTTTGTAGTAATCCTAGCCCATGATTGGTATTTATAGTTTCCAATAATATCCACAGTAATTGAAGTCTGCCTCAGATTTATATAACCTAGTAATCTCTTAACAAAAAAAAAAAATCCAGATGGAAATGGTTATTTTTGTTTTTTATACCGCCTTCTCCAATCATTAAAGTTGAAATTCATCACAGGACATAGCGATCTGAAGTCATTCTTGGCTGACAGCTGTTTAAACTGAAATAGGCTCCGGTGGTCTCATCCCACACCACAGAATCACTACTCACATTTAAATCAGCAGTTCCAGATAAGAGGGGTCAGAAAGTGCACTGAAGATTAACTTTTGCCAGTGCTCAGTCTGGAATAGAATCCAAATTGTCCGAGAAGTTTATTTGAAAAAAAGGAAAAAAAAAGACAAAAAAAAAAACCCTTTCATAAGTAGAAACAACTTAATTTAATTACAGAATAAGATTTATGCATAACATTTTTGTTTTGTTTTATAGTAGGCTACAGTATGTCTGTTTACTAAAGCATCCTCAAACACACTCGCTGAGAATAAATGCAGTACAGTCTCAGACAATGTACAGTATATGTCTGCATAACAAAGAATGAACAGGTGGTATGTTTATTTCTTTGAGATAAACAGCCCATTGTTTATTTATTCATAAGAATGCCATTGGACTCTGGGAGTTACTTATAACATGCCTATGTTTTATTTCCTCTCAGAGGGTTGATCTTTTGGTCAGAAAAAGCCAACTAAGATTACCACATACAAAAGCTGGGTTTGATTTACTCTTATCGAAAGGGCCAACATGGTCTGTAAAATCTATTGAGGTCGACAGGGAGCTAGTTACTTGTATGTTTTTTCTTTGTTTGTTTATTTTGTTTTGTTTTTTTCACCAGCATTGAATTAGTAAATAAGCAGTAAATAAGCAGTTGGAGCAAAGCTGGTGAAGGCAGAATGTTGTTTTGTTGTTATATTGCTTTCATACAGTTTTGATCAGATTAGTGTTATAGGTTTCAAATTGGTAACAAAAAATAAATGTAAAAACATTTAATTAGTTACAGTTTGGGTTTAATTACTGAGGCAAAACTATACCTGCCTGAGAAATAAATATCGGCCCATACGTAGACACAATAACTGATATTTGTTTTACTTCTGTAAATTGAACAGTTCATATATATTTTTTTAAAATATAAAGTATACATAATAAATACATATAAAAATCATAAGCGGGATAATGTAATGCACACTGACCTGTTTTTCTCTCCAAGTTAGCTTTAAAAAGCAGCCAAATAATGTGTAGTGCAATACTAAGACAGTGAATAAAACACTCTCTACTTTAGCTATTTGTCTTCAGTGTCACAGGTTTAGTATGTAGTAGTAATTTTAGTTTAAACATACTTTTACTAAGGAATACTGGAAAACAGGCAAATACATCACAGAAAGCACGATGACCTAAAATACTAGAATCTCCAGTATGATACTGGACCTAACATGCAAACCATACAAAGATGTGTACACATGTAGTAATACACAGATACACAAAAGGCTTTTTAGTCATTTGACCATAATTTTTTTGCGGTTTTACATTATAAGAAACAGGATCATAAATTATTTACATCCTGAGAGCATTAGGAAGTCTTACAATGCCGTTGTAATACATCAAGTCTAAATTAAAATCATTTTGCTTAAGTAAAGATTGTAGGGCTTTGAAAGGCAAACTGCATCAGCAGATGTTGCAATTCATCTTGTTTTAATTGTACGGAACTTTTTCCTGGAACGCATGACAGAAACAGTGCCAATGGCTGTATACATCATGTGGTTTGGATTTACTTTCTTGTGTTATTTTCCACTGAAGATTGCTGGGGGATTTTTCATCAGTAGAGGAATGCATTTGAAACACTTTCTACTCAAACACCTTCTGTTTCTCCTCTGACGCTAATATTTGATGGATAGCTCTAATGACTTATATTGTCCAGCAAAAGTTGGCAGTGTTTTATAGGTCCAAAATGAACAGTGTACATATTGTACTTGACTGTCCATGGCGACTCGGAAATACGGTACAGTAGTGGGTGTTGCTCATATATATTTACTGTATCTCTCTATACTGTATATATATAGCCAATATGTTTTGCCTTAATCTTAACAACTCACCAATTTATTTGTTATGAACTATGATTATTTTTTTCTTAAAAAAAAAAAAAAAAGTATACATAATGGGAACTGCTTGCACAAATATTTAAGTTCTCATACTGTGAGCCTATGATGCCAAATAGACAAAACATGACCGATTTAAAGTGACAGACTGAGCTGCAGCATTCAATTTCATTATAACCTGCCCTGGAACATGATAAAAAATCAAGCAAGTGCAAGGTATCGAGGAGTGACAGTTGACCTTAACATGAGCCCACCACGTACCTGAGCTCCAATAACAGTAACAGGGCTTGCCCTTTGAACCAGTATCACCGAGTGAAGATCTTTATTGGTTTCGATGGATTTTATTTTGTGTTATATTTGCCGTCAAGCCATCAGAGAGTGTGGAGAGAACCTGATTAGCCTTTGGCACTCCAATTTAAAATAACGTTTGTCAGTTGTTTATAAGTGTTTTCAGATGAGTTTGTCAAAGAAAATTGGATTTGATCCAAGATTGCCCTTTTCTTAACAGTTGTGATGCTAAAATGAATGAAGCCAGGGAACTTTGATTAAAGTCGCAGGGTGCAACTATTTTTATGAATAGGAGCATCATCGGTGTTAGGCACTGTATCTAACTCGCAACAGCTTGTATTTTATATGAAGTGATGGGAAGACATATTACAGTTGCCACATTGAAACTGCAGCTTCACATGACCCAGAACAGATTACCGACAGGCACGTCATATTGAAGCGTTTTTCTTTAGATAGATTAGCGGCATAGTCATTTTACAAGTTATCACAGGGCTCTTCTCAGAACTAAGCTTTTTAGGAATATAAAGGTAATTTGAAGATGTACATTTCTAATTCATTCGCCACATAACTAGATCATTTTCAGCACATTCAGACGCTCACTTTAGACATCACTTAAAGTGAAATGTGACTTCAACAGTGTTAGAAAAGTAATAAAGAATTCACACACAGATTTTTTCTTCTTTAAGTGAGAATACACTTCTTATACTTCACCCTGACCAGTTTAGATGCCGACTAAAAAACAGCTGAATGTGATGACCCAAGATGCAGTACGTTCATTTTACGTAATGCCAGTAGCCAGGTAATCAAAGCACTAAGTGGCAAGGGGCTCAGGGAACGTGACTAAAAAGAAGTCTGAAGTGATTGTACTTTGGCAAAGCCAGATGTGATAATCTGTTTAGCAAAGCAACGAAATCAACCTTTTTGACAGGTTTATATTGTCTGCTAGAGTATGTGAGAATATTAACTTGTTTTTCACTCTGTATAATGTAATAGTGTATAACAAAAAACGCCTGACTTGCTGAATGTAGTTTTAATATATATATATATATATATATATATATATATATATATATATATATATATATATATATATATATATATATATACTCGATTACGGACCTCGAGCACTGTAACAAAACCAAGTGTGACTTCGGTCCCAAACTCACAGGCTGACATGTGTTGGTTCACAATAAAGCCACAGGCAGTTTGGCTGCCATTCATATCCAAATAACACACCTGTACTATTTCTGAATAATGTCTGGAAATTTAAGTTTCTTTAAAGTTTTAAGACATAATTTAACATTGCCAGTTTGCTTTAATTCCTTTCTTTGAAACATAACCTTTCCAGAGAACTGTTTTTGTGTGGATACAATTAAAGGTGTATTTAATCCCTTGTGGTTTCCAACATTCAACTTCTAATAAAATATTAGTGTGATGCAAAGACAGACAGAGAGATGGTAAACAAAAAATAAAAATCCTTTTAAAACCAACAATTGTCTGAAAAACATCTTAGGTCTATTATATATTTAGGACCGTTAAGACTTTTGACTTTGATACACATTTTGGAATATATTATTAGGCAATTTGAAAAAAATCTTTGAATGGTGAAATTACTTCCAGCTGGTCCCTGAAAATGTGTCATACATTTACCAAAAAATGTCACTATTGCTGCTTTAGAATTGAAACACTATTACATGTTATAAGATCTCTTTCATGATGGAATGTTTTCTAACCAATTTGTGGATGTCTAGCTGGTAGCAAAATGATTTTTTTTTTTTTAATCAGCATGCTGCACTAAATGCACCTATTGTCATTAAATCTATCTGTCTGTGCATTAATGGATCTTGGTATTAATACAGTTGTTTCTGATCAGAGAGGCAAAGCTTCACCCCATGTCAGTTATTTCCTGACAGAATACGGGAATATGGCGGGAAGACCGTTTTAAGTTTTTTTTAATTTACCATTTTACCATGAATTTGTTCCAAAACCATGAGACTGAAATATTTTACCACTGAATTTCCAGCAGCGCAGGTCTGACCCAAAGCCGTTGAGACAGCTAAATCTCATTTATTGCAACATGTATCTTTGTAGTTGTAAATACAAAAGTGCGTCAGTTGTGTGGGTGTGTTTCTTATTATCATTGTTATTTTACTCGAAGCACCACTGTGTAGGCAGTGTACTGGTCACCATCTGAATTTGTTTTACAAATGACATGTAACCTTGAACTGTATGGGTGCATGTACAGTATATGTTTCACTGAAAGAGACGCTAATGGGTTTGATTGTTATGCATGCTAGGCTTTTAAGGGATTTGGTTGAATGCATGGTAGAAAGAAAATAACACCACATGAGTATTATATGCATTGGTGGTAAATTAAAACATTGCTGTAGTCATTTATTGTATGAGGATGCATTTAGGTTTACAGTAAGGTCTTACAGATGTACCCTGCCCCCCCACCCCCCCCCCCCCCCCCCCCCCTCACGCTCCCCCCCAGGGGGACAGAGGGACCCTCCTTCAACTACACATCATTGTTTTTATTTTGTTCAACAGAAGGTGTCTTCCAAACTATACTACATAAGGAACTCCATAAACTGAGACATAGATGACACAAATTAAATAAACAATTATTGCTCTATTATTATTGATGTCCATTCTTTCATGGGATTTTTCAGAAACTTTGCTCTGCCTATAAGAGAGAGCTAATCTTTAAGTGTTCTTTGGATGAAGCAATGTTTCACTTTACTGCTGCCAGTGGGTTGTAAAAAAAAAAAGAAAAAGAAATATTCAGAAGTCTGGGAACAGTAAGAGCCATGGTGTGCAACAAAGGTTTCCAATAATGGTAGTCAGAAAGATACAAAGTATATCTCAGTCATTGAAGCTAATCAAAATGGATAATACAAAATAGGCCCAGTATATTATTCTTCAATTAAAATGAGGAAGTTAGAGGGTGGTCCTAGTTTTACAGTCAGTGCCAATACAGAAATGAAATCATTGATCACACTAAACTCACTATGTGAATCTAAGTAGTTACTGGATTGCGTGCAGATTATCTGCATTGTTTCATGTGTAAATATTGCCTTTGGATCAGGTCATCCATGATATGGATAATGTACTGCAGAATAAAATAAAGCCATCATTTGTTCATTATTCATTGCCTTGATGTGTATATAACTGGAGGGAATATAACATCTTTTTTTTTTGGTTTCCATGCATTCTATATATTGGTTGATATTGATGTTTTTTCAAGGAAGTAGATTTAATAAAGTAAAGTTTTGTCACCACTACTTAATAGTTGTAATTGTAAGCATAAACATTTCGTTGTATTTTTGGAATCTGTATTTCCTGCAATTTAGAAAACCAAAACTACACAAGAACAATTCATCCTGCTGCTTCCAGGGTTTTATGTAATTGAATTAATGGAATGACAGAAGAAACACAAACTTTCTTTTGACAACCCCTCATGTCAATTTACCAGTGAAGTATAAAATATTCAGTCCTATTTTTACCACCCTGTCTCATCTGAGGCGGCGCCTTTTCTGTGCTTTGCCTGAGCTTTCCTACTCAATGGTTTGTCTTCTACAGTTGAGGTTTAGCATCATCATCGCTGAGAATATATTTTATGTGTATCAAATCCAGCAGGGGTTCATTTTGCGTCATTATCAGGAATTCTGGGTCTGACAGCATCTATCAAACAAGGAAAAAAAATATATACATTAAATATCGACTCTTTGATTAACTTGCCAAAGCTTCATTTGACATGTTTTGAGGGTTTTTCTTTTGAAAACCAGTAAACTTTATTGCAGTGTTATTTTCATTTCCACAGTGTATCATGTCATGCATTCATTTAGAATACTGAACAGAACTCTCAGGTTCCACAGCACAGGGTGACAGTAGAAGTTTATGTTGAATCATGGATTAGGTAGCTATCTCCCACACAGAGCACTGTAAAATATAAACCAAACTTCAAGGAGAAATCAGGAGAATCTCTAGAACCCAATTTAGCAACCCCTGTGGAGCCTGTGGGACTTGGAATTGTCTAAAAATATAACAATAACAAATTACAGAACAACACTGTTGTTCCAGTTTCCTAGACTGTCAGCCTGATAAAAGTTGAGAACACCACAACACACCAGAAGGGATTTAGTATTGCATTAGGCCCTCACCTGCTTGTATATTCTGTTTACATTTGTAGGTCATAACGTTTTGAAACAGGCACAAAAAGATACATTTCCAGACCACTTCTGAGAGGAAAAGGTTGTTGATAATCCAGAATTACTCTGCCATGAACAAACAATCTCTGGACAAGTCTGGACCAGTGCTGTTGTTGGTCAATAAGTTGCTTTAGTCACAGAAAAGCCTGAAAAGGAAGGTCACATATATGTGTTGGTAAACCAAATGGATTCCAGAACTCAATATAATAAGACAGATACTTAAAGCTTTCAAGCATTTTGTCTAGAATTTATTATAACAAGTACACTGGTACTGATATGCGGTAAATAGCCTTTAGATGACTTTAGATTTTATGGTAATAATGTGTTCACTGTCAGTTTCTGTGGGTGTTGTTGTTATGATGAAAGTCTGCTGGTGCTACAGTTGGCAGTGAGGGAGGTAGTTTGAGTTATTAACCCTGCAAATGGTTTGAGAACTTAATATGAGAACAAAAAAGAAAGAGTAGGAATATTTAATAGACTCTGACAGGCACAATTGAGTTATTGCACCATGACGGGGAGAACGAATGACTGACAGTGGTTTTCTTACTTGTTTATCCTGGTGTTTGATCTTGTCTGACTTGCAGTTTTTTTTTTGGTGGAAATTACCACTCTTCAGAGATTTGTCCGTTACTAGTAATTTATTTTCTGTCAAGTACAATGTAAAGATGCACAACAGAGAAAGAAGTACTGCAGGAAAAAAATAACTATTAGGTATAGCCTCTTGACCTAGAAGATGCAGGTCTGCATCAGGAGGGCTATACTTGCTTTTTTATATATTGTTGTTTTCAAAATGGGTTTGCCACCAGTAATTGTCAGTAATACGTGCTAGAAAAACTCCCAGCATGGGTAATTTCTGTTGAACTGCACTGTCACAAGAGTTTTCCACCGAGCATTCCCAATCTTCTTTAACAAGATGTCCATGTGTGAGGGTAGGATAGAGCCATCCCCTGCAAGTTCGAACCATCCTCCTTAAAGACGGATGTGAAAGTCATTGTTTCCAGCACCTGTAATGATGGTTAGCCACAATCAAGTATTGATTCCTGATCCATCACACAAAAGCTGAGCCTCAAAGAAAACTGTGTTAGCCTGTCACCATCGTGCATAATGAACTGATTGATTGCGCTCTGTGGAGATGGAAGGAAAATCTTTGAATTGCTCTGTAAAGTGTAATCCAGGTTGCATTTTGTTAATCTGAAATGTAAAACATTTGGATAAAAACAGATAGGAGCGTCCATTATCTTTACTCTCTTGTGGGTTGGGGCACTGATGGCTTTTCAATGCTGCTGCGTAATGCACCTGAATATTTAGGAACTGAACTGATTGCACCATGCTGACTTTCCAGTTTGTTTACATACACTCCATTAACTTAGTTTTATTTGAATGAACACCAGGGTTCCCCCATCTTGAAGCTTTCTTGCCACTGTGTGAGCTAAACAGGCTTTCCTGCCACCCTTTGAACCAAACACACATGTGCAGCAAGCTGTGATGTTGAAGCGATATCAAAATGTTGAAAAGATATTTTTTTAGTTAATTTGTGCCGGGTTGCACCGAATCCCAGATCAGGTACCTTGACAGGTGAGAATTAAGTAGTTTTCAAGTGATGATCCGTATATAAAAAAAAAAAGAGGTTGCAAAAAAGAACTATGTTGAACATGTTCAAAATAATAATAATAAAAAAAAAACTTTCCTGTTCCATGAATTGAATGACAAAAATGTATGTAGCGATATATTTCAGGATGTGAAGTCTGGGTGTAAAAAAAAAAACATCTTTTTTTTTGTACACCCCAAATTGATAAACGTCAAAAAACTAGCATTCTTAACAACACTGTCATCACTCCTGTTCATCAGGTTAGTCGGCCCGCCACTAATATTGGTCAGAGCTAAAGAGTATGTTAAAACACGGCTCGACAAAGGTCTGCATGCAGCTACCAACACCAGCAATAAGCCATACAGCCTGGCCCACAAGGAGATGACAACATGAAGCATATATGTGAGCTACTGTAAATCGAGGCCAGTACCTTAGGTCTGTAAGCAAAAATGCTATCCCTCTTCCTTAATTTTAAGATCCCTGAGAACCCGAGTATACATATAACAGCTGTTTCCAGCAGTCCAGATTAGCTGCGTACCTGACATTTTTACACATTAAAAAATCTCAAATACGCACTGAATTTAAATTTAATGCATAAAAATACAGATAACCATTTTGCACAGCTTGTCTGACTCACCTCCCGCTTCTCTTAAAACTTCCACTAACAACTGCATCTCCCAGAATACAAAAAACAACCTAACAAACATTATCCAATCTCTGGCTAGCCCTGTTGTCTTTGCAGCCAATCACAGTAAGAATAAGATACATTCAAAGCTACACAGGTTAAAGCTGAAGTCCCCCAGTGCAGGTACAAACCCAACTGGAACCATTGTCAGAAGCAACCGCTAAAAAAAAGTGCCTATAATAACTGTTATATAACTTATTAATGATTTTTTTTTTATTTTCAGTATCTGTATGGCTTTATATTGAAGTTTTAACATGTTCATGAATTTAAGAATTTAATGTTAAAAGATAAATAATGTAATTCATTGGCAGAGTCAGTGTGATACCTTAAAAAAAATGCGTAGAACACATGCATGGTTGTACAGTAGTTAAAAGTAAGGCCCGGGGCCGGTAGAGAGCGCAGTTTGGCTGATAGTTATGAAGCATTATAGGCCCAACCTGGCCGGTAACATTTTTTAACTTTATAATGTTTCTTTTTCTTAACAGTGAAAAAAACATGTCGTCGAAATTTAAAAAAAAAAAAAGATCATTCAACTCAGCTTGGGAAAGAGAATATTTAATTTTTGAAAGACCCACAGATTATTTTATGGTGTGCGCAAGATATGGCCAAGTAATGAAACCGCTCAAGTCAACAGTAGCTCGTGACCATGCTGAAAAATGGTGCAAAACAACGTCTAAGACTTCAAACATGTTGAGTGTAGAGAAGGATAGATTCATCAAGGAGGCCAAAGCCAACAGAGGAAGCCAGGTAAAGTCAATGACCGACTTTGTTAACAGCAATCTCAAAGATGCACAGAATGATCTTTGCCTTGCCTACAGTTTAGCAAAAGCCAAACTGCCATTTACAGCAGTTTAGAGAAATGGCTGAAAAAATTGACCCAAACTCTGCTCCTTTTCAAAGACTGCACTGCAGTGCAAAAAATTGTGTTAAGAAACACAGAGGATTTAGGTGGCTATCTTTACCATGAAACTGTTCAAGCAGCAGTAGATGCACCATTTGTAAACTTCATGTATAACGAAAGCACTGACCACAGTGACAAGAGTCAAATAATAATTTACCATTGTTTTGTGAATGTTGACGTAGGTGAAATTCGCTCTTGAGTTTTTGAGCTTAATTGAAATAACCTAGCTCTGTCATGCACAAAATCTGAGTGAAGCCATTGTTCGTTGTTTGGAAAATGACAAAATCAAGTACCCTGTAAAGAAAATTGTGGGATTTACATCGGACGGGGCATCTGTAATGTTAGCCTAACGGGAAAGTGTTTCAAGGCGATTGAAAGATCGCTATGGCAGTTTATTTGTCCAGCACTGTATGACCCATCACCAAACCTTAATGGCTAAAGATGCTGAATCCATCATACCTGACTTTGTGGAAGACACGATCAAATCGACACTTAGATATTTCAGTGGGGCTTCAAGGAAAAAGGAGTTTAGACAGATCTGTGAGCTGAATGAAGAGGGGTACTCAAACCTGGTTAACTACAAAAAAAATTGCTTTTAAGTTTGGCTGCCTGCATTGAGAGGTTTGAGTTACTGCGGGATTCTTTGGTGCAGTACTTTGAGAGAGAAGCATTTGGGAATGGGTCACCGAGTTATAGAACAAGTTGCCAGAATATCCATGACATGCTACAATCTACTAAATTCATTCTATATTGAATTGGGTTTTGCCACTTCTCGCATCAGTGAATCTAGTGCTGCAGAAAGAGAACTCTAATCTATACAATGCATACTGTTCTCTGGAGAAATACTGCAAGGTAATTTTGAAGCCGTTTAAACAGCCTTCAAATGAGGATTCTACACTGGAATCTTTCGTAACTCCAAGCGACCTGTCTATCCCTAGTGCCAAGGTCACAGAGATACTGAGGGAGTGTGAGGAGCAGCACTACTTGCCAGAAACGGAGATTGCTAAGGTAAAAGCAACATCCATTGAATATGCAAAAAAAACTTGAACAGGCATTCGAGGTCAGGTTTCCTGAAAAAAGAGCTGGTGAAATGCATGCTTTATTTGGACTCCTGCAACCAAAAGCCACCGTTCTCAGAAACTCAAAAACTTGCTGCAAGATTTGTAAAGCACATTGACTCCAGCAAAGTTGAAATGCAATATACATTGTACTGCGAAGATGAGGCTGTGAAGACACTTTTCTACTCAGACCGCTGTGGCAGTGACGTTACCAAATTATGGTGTATTTTGTTTAAGTCAGCTAATGAGGATGAATACAGTGAACTGGCAAGGCTGTCACTGCTTTTATTGACACTGAGCCCTGACACCTGTTGTGCTAACGAGGCTTCAGCCACACGAACTCAATTAAAACATCCACAAGGAATCGCCTTGAGAACTGTCGTGTTGATGCCTGTCTACATATTGCAACTGCAACAACAAGCACAAAGGACTTCGATGTAGCTCCGGCGTCGAGGTACATTCAAAAACACTATGTGAGTTGAATTTATTATTATTATTATTATTATTATTATTATTATTATTATTATTATTATTATTATTATTATACCTAGATAACTACTGTAGCTATATACAGTTGTGCTGCTCTTCATTGATGTTCGTGTGCTTGGCTCCTCTATTTATAGGGAAAAATGTGCTTTAAATCGGACAGTGCTCTGCTGTTTGCTATACACCCCCATGTCCTTCACTGAGTCCGGTAATTTTGTTAAGTGTCTGTCGTGCAAATTGGTGGTGCCGACCCCAGCCCAGACTTGCAGATAAAACAGCAGCTTTTTTGTTGGGAATTCAGCATTTAGTTGCCCTCATATCCAGTCTCACGGTAATAGTTAGCAAGATAGCAGGTGTTTGTCTACTGCTGTGACTGCAGCGGGAAAAAAAAAAAATGCACCGATGCATACCCAGGTACGCCACGTGGAAGCTGGACAGCGTGATCGAATTGTCTAACGTTTTGATTTGGGATACGATGTGTTCAGGTCAGAAATACCATTCAGTCTTTATCGGACTCGTTCGTATATCAGGAATAAGATCGGTGCTGACTTGGGAGAGGCTACAAGCGACAACAATCTGAAAACGGTTATTTTGTATTATGATTACTGTTTGAATGGTGTTTACTATTATAATTAGTATAAATCCGTTAACCTTTAGCGTTGTTAACAGCTCGGTTGCAAGTTTTCTTGTAAAAAAAAAAAAAAAAAACGAGTATCATTTGTACACATACATTTTCAAATCTGGAATACAGTATTTTCATTTTCTGACAAGCGCGCCAATATGTGCACGTTAAATGGCTGAAATAACTACAATAGCATATATTGAAAGCCTTCGAATAGCTACTTTTTATTTGAGACGTGGGCTGTCTTTGGTTACTGTACACATTATTAAACATACGGAAATTAAAAACCATCATGAAAGAATATGCATGCGAGCTAAAGTTTTGTTTTTTTCTTCCTCCTTTCGGATTTTTTCAGAACCGAGTCTGCTTGTGTTTATAATGCCGTTTGCAAGTGCACTCGGTGTGTGAAACGGATGTTTACAATATCCTTGCAATTCATATTGAAAGATGGCTGCTATTGATATATTGTTCCGGTTTTTAATAAAGCATGTTTTAGATTCGTACACATTGCTGTGGATGAAAGCACTGGGGAGCACTTCGCTTATTTAGTGAATACATTTCTTGAATGCCTACAGTAGGATAATGCAGTTTACCCAATTCTACACAGTTCTCCTAATGTCGACATTAAACAAATTAGTTTGAGAAAAGGTTGTGAGTTTTGTCGAGTTCAGCAAGATTTTGGTGTCTGACCAAAGTTTCTACCAGAGCTTCAGTTTCTCGCACTGTCATTGTAGTTTAGGATTACCAGATTTCCACAGTGAAAATAAACAAGATTTTTTTTTTTTTTTTTTTTTTTTTTTTTTTTTTTTATTTTTTTTATTTACTGACCCCCGTAGCAACCCTGAATCCAAAAATAACAGTATATAAATTAACACAATAATAGTTTAAAAATTAAACATTGGGTGAATTTATTGCAGATTTTGCAGATAACTAATTATTTTATTTTTATATTGTCATCTAGTCAAAGCATGTTAAATGTACAAAAAGCCAGATTTAAAAAAATACATCAGCTATTACCATTTAAACATATGTTACACACATAATCAGAATGATTAAACAAATTTATTTTTGAATGGCACTGACACACAACCTAATACATTACTCAGCCACCTAGACAATATAAACGCCCCCCATGGAATCTGTCAATGTGGACTGAAGGGAGACTAAATTAAATGTATAGTGGACAAGAGTATTGTAAATTGCAAAGTAATAAAAATCCTACCAAATCCTATTAATTCAGGAACTTTTCAACCTTTAAATTAAGTATTCAAATTATAAAGCAAAAATTTTAAGTTGATGCGATTTTTTTTTTTTTTTTTTAATTTAGTGGTCGCCAGTTGTTTTTATAATTTTTTTCTCCCAATTTGGAATAGACAGTTATTTTTAGGTTCAGCTCACCACTACCACTCCTGCGCTGACTCGGGAGTGATGAAGATGAACACACACTGTCCTCTGAAGCGTGTGTCGTCCTCTTCTTTTCACACTGCAGGCCCACCATGCAGC